>NW_020897727.1:2067685-2100986 GCF_003984885.1 Neopelma chrysocephalum
ATGAAAATTGAACTTGTTAACATTCTTTTCAGCTTAGCCTGTTGTACATAACAGAAGGTTAGCTTTGATGAATTTCAAAATTCTCTTTCTGATATCTAAGAAACAGACAGTAAAATAATTGTCTCTTTTCAGTCTGATTTTTTTCTTTTATTCAAAAACGTACAGATGTTACAAAACCAGACTGATAGTTTTATATATATTGCTTCCTACGTTACTTATGCTGCTAGAGAAAATGTGTTTCCTATTTGATGAAGATTTGAGCCTGTTTATATTTTATAATTGTTGCAGTGCTGCCAGTTGCAGTCAGGATTCTGCACAGATAAGGCTAATTCATAGTGGAATATGCTCATCTTTAATTACATTACTCCTTAGGAGTGGCACTGTGCTCAAATCAAAGACATGATGGTGACTATTGCTTTTATTTAAAGAAGAGACTTTTTAAGAGACTTTTTAAATAAACATCTCAACAATGTGACTTTAAAGAGATGAGTTGTAAATTTGAGCTTATTAAAGGCTGCATACAAAAGAAATATTATTGTTTCAGGGAAGTGGTATCTTTTACTTACAGCTCTAAATATTTTTAGTAGTTTATATTCCCAATTTACTAATTAACTTTAATAGATTAACAGGAGATTGCAAGACTAAAAGCTAAAAGGGTTGCTTTAAAATTGGCAAAAGATAGTTATTTGACTACTCACCTGACTGGGTGTCTCTCATTTATGTGTTTTATTTTCCTTTACAAAGAAGCTTATTTCTACATCGCTCTTTTAATACTCAGTCAGTAATCTCCTATCTAGAGAGAATGGAGTAGGTTTCCGTTAATAAAATGTTATAACAACATTGTTTAATGTGTTGTAGATGAACCAGTTATTTCATGGGTCATTAATGTGTTTAACGCCTGGAATGGTCTATTAAAACAAGCCCTTGTTATTGTTATGAACGTGTTTATTTTCATCTTTGATAAAAAATATACAACAAATTTCAGAAGTTTATAGTCATTAATTTATAGGAGGAGCAATTAGTCTTACTAGAAAAAGAGGTTCTCTTAGTGTTTTCTTATTTCTGTTTTTCCTTTGATTGCTCTGGTGGATTGCTAAACTCAGGCTTTAAATCAACAGTATTAGTCTGGTTTGTATTGGCCTTTCCAGCACAAATGGCAGCTGTTATCACCACTAGTTTTAATAACTTGTGGTACCAGGAAAAATGCATCTCAAGTAACACTCAATTAAAGGATGCTCTGGTGGCTCAGATCAGTGACATTTGGGCATATACAGAACAAGCTGGACACTCTAAAATTAGACTTTTAGGACTCAGCTGGGAGCTCCAACTGAGATGGGCTGTGACATAGGTTGGAGCTTTGCTTTTGAACTTCCAAGTCTTTACAGAGTAAGTTTGGGTTTTTTTGGTTTGGTTTGGTTTGGTGTGTAATAAACTGTTTTATTTTACACCTGATGATGCAGTTGTGCATTTTGTAGTTACCTTTCAGAGCATGTGTGTGCACAGCTGAAGGGGCCTTGGGGGCAGGTGGGCGATGACTGAGAGCCTTGGAGGCAGCAGTGGCTTTGGCACAGGGGCTCCATGCTTTGCCTTTGACCTGACATGAAGATGGTGCTAGCCTGGTGATGTACTAAATAACAGTGTGAAGATTTTCATACCCTCAGTGACATTGTAATACTCAGTGTGGATAATATATTTACTTTTCTGAAAGATGTGCTCTTCCCTCCTTGCTTATTGGTACAGACACGATCAGCCATCTGTTAATAAGCTGCTGTGGTTGGAAAGGGAAATGTATTCTGCTGTTCTTGGAAGTAGGCAACTCATAGTAACTGCTAGAAAGGACCTGTCCATAGCAAAGTGGCAGCAGTTACCAAAGACACCTGTCTGAATAGCAGGCACGGCTGCAACTAAAAATATAATAATAAAAAAATGAAGCAGGGAGGTTATTGCCTATATAGATACATGAGGGACTTCTGCATGAAAGAAGAAAAGCAGTGTAACATTGGCAGAACAGTCGGGGGAAAAAAGACTGTGACTATTTTATATCAAGAAGTACCTAAATCAAGACCCATCAGCTCCAGAAAATATTGTGAGGTGCCATATGAATATGGGGAAAATGGGAAAAGCTGAATTGGAGCAGAAGCTGAGTCTCTGATATTCCTGAGAACTGAGCTCAGAAGGACCTTGGATATATCTGACTGTGGACACCAGCTGTGCATTAAGCCAGGGCCATGGCTTTAAGCTATTCCTCCTGAGTTTAAACTCTCAAATCAGGTGCTGCTTTCTTAAACCAGACAGATGAGGCAGATGCTGCAGCTGGTCTGAGTATGTTGTACCTGGCCAAAGGCTTTGTTGGGTCCAACCACTCCTGCTCTTGTGTAATTTGAAAACTTCCTTTGAAATTCCTGCAATTCTCTGCTGTTACCACCCATGTTTCCCCTTGGACAGCTTACCCAATACTCAGCTTCCACTTCAAGTTCTCAAGTGATGAAGAAATGTTAAGTCTCTTTGGAGTTCTAAATTATTCTTTGTTGTCAGGTAGCAGGAAGAAAAACATACCTGGGTCTGGTAATACAAAACATAATGAGACCTACTTTTCTGATTTGCTTTAGAAACCAACAACAAGCAAAGAAAAAGCAAAGCAAAGAAAAACCCCCCAAAACACAAAGTACCCCTGAACGTAACTACCAACACTTGCAGCAATTTTTAAACATACAAATGCCATGTAGCCCCCAAGTCTGTCCCCCTGCAACTCCTTGCACAATTCTTGTTACCTTTGATAATCTTTGTTAGTTGTCATGCTCCCTTGCAGTCTCTCCCCACGTTACTGCATAATAAAGACCTTTGAAGTCTGCCTTTGATTTGAGAGCTGAAGCACCTGAAGTTGCAGAGGTTGTAACAAAACTGCTAACAGCGTTTATCTGACATTCTGGGGCTTAATTTCAACTATCCAGGATTTGTTTGCAATGTATTTTCACTGTTTGCATACAGCAGACCTAAGCTTGTACTGCTAATTTGGAGAGAAGCTCCTCATGCCAAGAGACTCATCAGATCAGAGCCCAGATCTGTGATCTGAGTCACACATGTATTGTGATCATGCTGTTGGGTACCTTGTCCAAAAGGAGTGTGATTCAATATGCTTTAAAGTATGGTAGATGTTTGGGAAGAAAAGAGTGGATAATCTGTTCTTAAATGCTTCTATAAAATGGCGCAAAGATTAAACTATAAAGTAGTAATCAATTAGGTTGGCAGCAGCCACTGTGGATGGGTGGAGGGCTATCACCAGCCTGTCCTGTGGTTGTCTGCAAGAACAGAAGGACTTGGTAGCAACTGAGGCGGCCAAAAAGTGTCACCTCTTCAGCCTGCTTTGGGAATTGAGTGAGGAGTCTGCGGGGTCACAGAAAAGTAAAAGGGTAGGAACAGAGTTCCCAAAGAGAAAACACTCCATGCTAGGGTGGTGGGGCATCTCCAGTAAGAACTGTAAGCATTTCAGAGAAAAGTCTTTGCCCGTTAGTTTGGCAGCTGTGTGATTTTGGCCTGGCTGTGAGCTTTCAGTATTTCTTCACCACGTAATGCAGCGTTTTATTAGAGATTCACAGCTAACATGGTGTGAACGAGCTGGTTCCAGCAGAGGCTGCAGCCTCGTGTTGCAGCGATAGTGAGTCCTGGGACCTGGAGCCGTATTGGTCCAGCACGTGCCTGGACTGGTTGGTGCTGTCCCTGGGCACCTTCCAGTTTGGAATCAGGTCTCCGAGGTGGTGTTGCACTGCCTGGTGGCAGTGTGCTCCTACTGCTTAATCCCTGAACATGCTTCCATAGAAGAAGCTGTTTTCACTTGTGGTTTGCTAGTCTCACATCACACCTACTACTCCCATAAGTGGTGTAAGGAAAGGGTTAATGAAATATGCCTTAAACAAGCCCTCAGTGGTGAAAATTGTTGCAGAAAACATCACCAGTGCCTGTACACAAAGCACAAAGGGACAAAATTTCAGTTCTGGTCTTGGGCAGGCAGGAAAAAACTGATACTTTTCACTGCAACGCTCCATTGTGGCACATTGTGGAACAAGTGAGTACCTGGGCAAGCGCAAGAAGTGGGGTCACAGATTGGATGCTTGATTTTGGGGGTACTTGTCTTGTAGAACCCACAGAACAGACCTTCAACAACCATCAAATTAAGACCTGAGCATGCACGATGGCAAAACCACGTCTATTCTCCTCTCCCATGCTAACGAGGGAGTGAAAGTCACTCCCACCTTTGCTTCCCATGCAAATAAAGGACTGTACAAAGTGACTCAGGGAGTCAACAGGGTGGCACCCACCACCAAGTGCCCTGGGCACTGAAGGACCAACTGGTAACTATCTTCTACTTGCACTCTCTCCTTGTTCCTCTCTCTCTTTACCCTATACAATTAATTTTGCAAAATAAAGTTGACATCTGGTCTCATTTGCACCTTAATTTGGGCAGAGGACTTTATTTAGCATCTGTGGAATCTGAGCAGGCATCAGGCTGTCTGCTCAGAAGGGAGGACTGTGCTGCACGGGGGAGGATGAGGAACACCAGCCATTCAAGGGGGTCCTGCAAGCCTGGTTGCAGACCAGACCACAAAGAAAAGGAAGGGACAGTAAATCAGAAAGATTCCAACAAAACATGTTAAATTAACCTGGAGATTGCAGCTGTATGAGGCCATTCCATCACATAGAAGGAAATTAGTATCTAGAGACACCTGAGGGTGCCAGAACAAAAGATAGTTGCTCAGTTTTGAGGAGCCAGTCAATGGCCAACTCATGTTTGTTAGTTTTGGAGTTTGGTTTGTTTTTTTTCCTCTTCATGTCCCTTCTGAGGCTTATGTGTGAACAGAAGAGAGTAGTACAACTGGGGGAGCCCACAGACCAAGAAGTTGCATATTTTTCATGTTCTTTAGGCAGCAGAATGTGTGTGAACATCCTGTCACCAACCCATCTCTTAGATCTGGAGACATTTATTTTTTTTTAGGAATCAACATGTACTGTTTGTCGTAGACTGTATTTTGGAATCAAATAAGGTAAGGTTTAGTTTTCTGCAGAGACATGAAGTAGAACATTGGAGTTTTCTCATTGCCAGTGAAAAGAAGCTGCTTGTAGGATCTGCTGATAACTACATTTTGACAGATCTATTAGTGATGGTGATATCTGTGGAGGGGAGAGGAAGGACAATTCTTCAGTGGTGGCAGTATCAAGTGCAACTGTTTTGTATTAAGTAAGGATTTAATCTCTGACAGAGAAAAGCATCCTGTTAGTTTGATTTGTTTTGATTGGCAGTGAATTCCAATCCTGTAAAAATTTAGATTAATGGATTCTTTTATCTATACTTTACTTGTGGAGAAAAAGAGTATTGAGGATTTCTTCTAGAGATATGCTGACTTGCCTAAAAGTAAAGGGAGTAATTTACAGTCAGGGACAACAGAGGATTTCACTCTTTACATTGCAGTGCATTCACTTCAACTTAAATATATCCTTTAAAATATTACATCAGCTTATGTTACATTGACAGTGATGAATTCCTCAGGCAATAGAATATATAATGGCTTCAGTCAACTTCTGAAACCAGGGCACAGTGAGCATAACCATAAATGTTGGGTTTTGCTTAGTTATTGCTTAGTTATTTTGGTTGGCAGATTTCTCACTTCCCTTAAACTAGCTCATGCAGTGTAGGGTCAGATCCCAGCCTTACTTCCTCCTGTAGGCACTTTTATGGGCTCAGTCCTGACACAGCTAGAATCTTGCTGGAGGTGTTGCCCATTTAAATGATGGAAGGCTGTAGACATTGATTTTAGTCAAGGCTTCAGTATTGCTCAAAATGTTTAACAAGTAATTTCCTAGTTTTATTTTTAATTATCTTGATGAATGTTGCCAGAGATTAAAATTATATCAGGGTAGAAATTCAGGATAAAACTATAGTATGGAAATGATTCTTAAAATACAGGGTAGTTCAGTGGAAATTAGGGCATCTCTCAATGTAATGGCTGGATGCATTTATCTGTCAAAGTAAATACTAACTGTTTACAAGGTTTACTAAGTACTGGATGCTTAATGAGTTGCTAACAGAAGAATGAACTTATCTTTTATTACCATAATTCTTTCCCTTAGTACTCAAGGGTATGTTGAAAAACACCTTTGATAATACTGCATAAAGTGTGGGAGTTTACACATTCCTTTTTTTAAGTCTCTTTGCTCTGTTGTTTGCTTTCCAGTGTCTGTTGATGAATGGATATTTTATCAATTTTAAATTAGTTATTATTTTAAAAATCAAAGTAAAATAAGCTATATATTTGTCATATGCCATGAAACATGTGTCCTCTCGACTAAATATGACTTCTCTGGCATGATGGTCTAAATAGATCAGAACAGTTGAAAGTAGGATAGTTTGATGTATAGATATCCTTAAGGTTCCTTTGATGAGACCACCAAATGCTGAATGTCTTTATAATGTGTGCCAGACTCGTAAGAGCTGTGCAAAAGATACAATTACTGTAAAGATGTTTTGAGAAGGGAAAACATTTTGGACCATATTTTGCTTTTTTTTTAATCCATGTATATAATTAGAATCATGGAATTGAAAAATGATTAGGGTTGGAAGGAACCTTAAAGCTCATCTAGTTCCAGCTCTCCCTGCCATGGGCAGGAAACCTTCCACTACACCAGGCCCCATCCAGACTGGTCTTGAGCTCTTCTGGGCAACCTGTTCCAGTGCTTCACCACCCTCACATTAAATAATTTCTTCCTAATATCTAATCCAACCCTACTCACTTTGATTTAGGAGTCATTACCCCTTGCCCTGTAGCTGAAGAGGGCAGAGAGGTTCTGAAGTTCCCCTGACTAAAATGTCTCTATACTTTTTTTGTAGCACTCGTAGGATGACAACAGAAAGATCTGAGTCAAAGTAATTCCAGTCTGCAGAAGAATTACACAAGTTATTTCTCTTTGGTTTTTGGTTTCACACGTTATGTCCTTGTTTGATTGTCATGCTGAGTAAACCAGTGGTTGAGCTTTGCCTGACTTGTGTTAAGATCACCAGGTTTTGCGTAACTTCAATCTAAGACTGTAAAGCAGATCAGGCTTAGTCAAAACTTGATACTGTCTGCTTGAGAAGTTCATGAATTTTTGTCAGAACTAATCTGTCATTTTTGCTTAATGTTACAAAATGCTCATAATACTGGCGTATCACTTTTACTTCTGGTTAAGTTTATGTAAAAGAGCTTGTGATATTCTCTAAAATTCTCCCAGGATTCTCAGTGGATTATTTTTGGAGACATGAGTTTTTCAGTTTCATATAGTAACATAATTAAGATGTCATGTGGATGCTTCAGTGCACTTGCATTTCCATGCATGCTTCTGATATAGGATGATTTTTGTTGTTAAACATTTCTTTGATAAACATTTCGAGCATGATGGAATACCACTGATCCTTTCAGTTTGTTATTGGTGTTTGATAGTATCAGGGAAAAAATAGGAGTTAAGGTAATTGATGGAAATTTTGGGTTTTTGATTATAAGTCCCTCTTTAGAAAATTTTTGTTTGCTCAGGAGCTATATAAAAATATAAGTGTTGCTATCCACTAGCTTCTTGCTGCCGCCTTGCTACTTGCCAAACCATTGTACAAACAGAAAAAATGGTTTAGACTTCCTTGTCTGAAAGCTCTTCCATAGGTACCATAGGTTGTTGAGGCCCACAACACTGTATTCCAAAGTAAAATGAAATTCCCATTAATTTATTTTTTTTTAAAGTGCAGAAAATACATTGTTAGTTGTTTTCATACGCACATATAATGTAAATTATAAGGGATTGGAAATTTTATGAAACATTTTCTTATATATAATATGTCTTATCAGTTTGGTGCTAAATAGAGTTTAAAAATATTGTTGTTGCCACTTCTAACTTTTACTGAAGTTTTTAAGATTAAAAAAATGGCCCAAGAAATTAGGAAAAAATACAGAAAAGAAAAACTGAAATTAAATAAGTGGATGTAAAAAACCACAGAAGCATCAAATAGTGTCAGAAAAAGGGACAGTTAAGAATTCATGGGCTTGTGTATAAAATTAGATTCTGGGTCAGTGCAAGTCAAGAGAATTTAGTCTCAATAAAATCATAGATGCAACCAAAATGACAAGACGTGGAGTAAATGGTTTGTAACCCATGTCATCACATTTTGTTGCCTCAGTGTAGAGGCCAGAAAGGCCTGTATTGTGTAGCAATAGAAGGAGAACAAAAGCCAGCCTTTTAGGGTAGAACACCTCCAAGGAAGTACTGTCTGCACAATAATGAAGAAAGATAATTTTTACGAGAGAAGGTTATTCTGATGATCTTCAGCTTTGCTGAAAAAACCATCAGAATTACTGTCATAAACTCATGTCTGTAAAATAAAATGATCGGAGTAATGGGCAGAGAGTGATATCGTTTTACAAAAGACTTTGAATAACTTCCAGATGCCACTGCCAATACAAGTCACAGTCAAAATGACCCTGTAGTTAACGGTAGTAAATTTTCACAGAAAGGTGCCCTGAAGCAAATGTGTATTTCAGCCAATAAGTCTGATGTTTTGATCTTTCTGTATCAAGTACTCTACTTTTGGCACACACACTCATCTCTGAGGAACTACAGTCCTTCGCTGAAAATATTAAAAGAATTCAAGCAGTAGGAAAAGCAGCGTGGTGTGGTATGGCATGCATTATGAGCCAAGCTGGCAATGGCTTGGAAAGCATGGGGAGAATGAGGGTGAGCCCTAGTGCTTAGGATCAGGATCATGAGTTTGTGAGGTTAACTTTATCTGTACTGGATCCAGGTGCAACACTACGTGTACTTTTATGCTAAAGAAGGATTTTTTTTTTCTGTATAGGCTTCAGCAGAAAGACACATGAATGTCAAATTCAGAATTAATATGATTTATTGCTCTAGGGAAGCAGTGTGCTGCAGCACTTGTATGTAAAGATGGATGAGGCTGGGTGTGCACCTTCTCTAACACGTATATGGCTTCTTGTATTGCCATGCTTGTCCCAGGCAAGGAAAGGCTTCCAGGAGCACAGAACCACTGCCTCTGTCGAGGGCAGAATTGTATAAAGTAAGAGGAAAGTCACTGGAGTTAAACTTAGCTCCATGCTGACACAGATTTTTGAGAACTGGTCTGGGCTTATCCATACTTAATAAGAGAGCACCAGGAAGGTCAGGCTCTGTTGTGGAAGTCCGGTAGGCTGTGCTCCGGGCTCCCACAATTGTTGTTTTGTTCTGTGTCATTTCATTAAGGAGCATTGCACCTGCTACTAATTGCAGCATAGGTTATTAATAATGAAAGAGTTTTCAAAATCTAATTTATTTCTCATGTTTCTGGCTGTTCAAACAATGACTATGGATTAATCAGGTTGCTGAATCAATTTGTGAGCTATTTATTCTCTTGTTAACTTTGAAAAAAAAAATCTTCTTTTCTGTTTAAATGTTCCTTCATTGTGTATTGATCTGTGTGTGGTTAAAAAAAAAAAGACTTTTTCATAGGAAGATTTCATAGCTGACTTTACCTTCAGGGTCTTACTTCTTTTTCTTTACAAATGTGGTAAATGCTGTGCAGATGTAGGACACACAGTTTGTGCCCTCAAGAAACAGTAGAAACCAAACCATGCAAGCACATGTGTTTCTGACACACGGAGTACAAGAAAAATAAAGTCAGTGGTTTGTGCATCACGTGCTGCTTCCTCACATGTTTGATTGTTTGATTAAAGGTAAAAATGTGTGGTTTCATGTGGTACTTGAAAACAGGGATCTTTAGGAGTGTTTAGGGTTACTGAGCTGGTTCTCCAGCATGCTGCAGTGTCTGCACTCCAGACCTGGCAGGGCAGTGTTCTGTGTTCAAAACAGCTTTAAAATCCCTCTCAGACAGGATTGTTTTATACCTGCTACTACTGTTACTTGTAAGAGCTAAGAATAATTGAATGTCAGTAAAGAAAGATGCTTTTCTCTCTATATGTATCCCCTCACCCAGCCCTGGTTTTGTTTACTTTCTGCGTTTGACAGCAGTTTGTGTCTCCTCAGTTGCAATGTTTTCCCTGAATCGTCAGTCAGCCTGTTTCCCTGTTGCCTATGTGGGTACTTCTTACTACATCAAGAGAAGAAATGTTTTAAAAATAGGGAAGTTCTTGTTCCACAAACAAACAAAAACCATAAAAACCCCAACACCCACAAGTGGGGGAAAGGGTAATTCTGGGGCAATTGTCATAACTGTTGCTGCATTTAATTCATTAAAAATAAGGAAGCAAACTGCATGTTGACAGTGTTGGTTTATAAGGCCACGAAAAATAACTTTACTCAATACTGCTGTATGGTAACTGCTAATGACTAAATAACATTTCAATCTCTTTTAGGATCAGAGTCACACACAAGTTTCCCAGTACCGCCAGGATCACTCTCTGATTATGAGATCTATTGTCCATATGACTGATTCTGCTCATTCCGGAATTATGCCTCCGTCTCAGCTCACCACCATTAACCAGTCTCAGCTCAGTGCACAGCTGGGGCTAAATTTAGGAGGCACTAATTTGCCACACACTTCTCCCTCCCCTCCTGCAAGTAAATCAGCCACTCCTTCCCCATCCAGCTCTATCAACGAAGAAGATGCAGATGAATCAAATAGAGTAAGTTATTCCATGTGCTGTAGTGAGCAAGCTTCACACTTCTGTGTGCTGTATTTTCATGGATGTGGCTGTATCAGCTCAGCTGCAATGCACTCGTATAAAGTACAAATGTTACAGTATAGTGGAATATGATTAACTTGCTGGTTAGCTTCTTTACTTAAGAAGTTTTCATACTTCATAATAATAAACCTAAGAATAGACTTATATACACACACCCACATATTTATATGTATTTGGTCTAATTCGCTTCAGGTTTTCAGATCTGGTGAATCTCTTCACTCATCAACTTTGGACAGTTTTGTCATTTTGGTATTCTCTGAAGTCATGTAAAACATAGATACTTTTAGACAGAAATAAAAAAAGGCATTCTTCTAACTGAAAGTTTAGTTAATTTACACTTTGCTTTAAATAAATCTGTTATAAAAGGAAAATTTTATCAACAAATGAAGTACAAGTGTTGTTATAGCAGTTGCTGTAACCCTGAGTGTGCTGCTGGTGAGCTCCTTGTCCCAGAGGGAAGAGGGGGCTGTTGGTGCAGGGCCAGTGCGTGGCCATAGCACAGAGCCTCCAGCACTAGGGTGTGGGGGGGACACAGCCAGTGCTCACTGCAGGTGCATAGAAACTGCCAAGTTGCTGCTGCATTTTGCCTGAAAGGTGGTTTTTTTAATCCCTGACCCGTGTCTAAGTTGATAGTCTAAGTCTTGGAATTGGGAAATGCCTCCAAGCTCTTGTCTTTGGAGTCTCTGCTGCTGAAATTACATCTTAATGGAAAAACATAGATGGTCTATTCAAAATTTACTATGAATTAAGCAGTAATTTTTTAATACAAATTAGCATTGGGGTGTACTTTTTCAGGTCAAGCTCATAGGATTTGACTCTCTGAGCCATACTTAAAGTGAATAGTAAATATTCATGCATTTAGTTCCAGTAGATCCAATGAGATTAAGCTGGGCCTAAGAACTATTTGGTAGGAGAATGGCTTGCTCAACAGGACTCTTGCAAATTGCATACATAGCAGCTTTCTCCATATATTATTAAGGCTGACTGTCAATAATTTTTTGTAATTAATCTGACTTAATGCATATATTGACTGTTATTGTTCTTACTGTTTCTTAGGCTACTGGAGAAAAAAGAGCTGCCCCAGATTCTGGCAAAAAGCCCAAGACTCCAAAGAAGAAGAAAAAGAAAGACCCCAATGAGCCACAAAAGCCAGTGTCAGCATATGCCCTTTTCTTCAGGGATACACAAGCTGCAATTAAAGGGCAGAACCCGAATGCTACATTTGGAGATGTTTCAAAAATAGTGGCATCTATGTGGGACAGTTTAGGAGAAGAACAAAAACAGGTAAAAAATTGATTCGGGGTTGTCTCACAAGAAGAAATATTGTAATCCTTGTAAAAAAATCCTCTTAACCTCTACTCTGAGTAGACAATGCTACTTACTGATGTAGACTTCTACCTTTGTAGAGCTACATTGATTTTTGAACTTCCTGAAGACCTGGCATCTAAAAAGTATTTTTTGTAAGAGACAGTAGCTAGTGTTAAGTGACTGTATTTGTCTTTAAATTTTAGAGAGCAGTTTGTAAAAGAGCTCAAGTGATAGTGTCCTAGACTCCTCTTAAGACCATCTTTTGATGATTCCTATTTCAAAGCTCTTGTTTGCTATTAACGAGCTAGAAAAGAAGAAGGTACAGCATATTTACCATTTTCCTTTGATCTGCCTTACGAATTTGTTACAAAGCATGTTGATTTCCAACCTTTGAAGGCAATCCTCTGTGTCTCATTACAATATTTGTGTGTGAAATGCTATCTCCAACTCAAACTTGGTACAGAGCAATGAATTTTGTACTTCCTTGAGGGTTTTTCTTCTTATTATACACATGTAACTTCTGCACACGGATTGAAGGAGGTTTAAAAAGATATCCTTTGTTTACCTGTTGATATTCCATTCAGCTCCCAGTAACAGTTAATAAAAGCTTCAGTGGAAGAGTAGCTTCCCATATAGGATACCTTTTGGCAAGAGATGAATGGTACTTGTTTCTGAAATACATTTGGAAACTTTTGGTATGATGTAGCAGATAATAAGGAACATCATTTAAAGGTGGACTTTAAATTTATTGATGACTGAAAATACAGATTTATTCATTTTTGCCTAACTGTTCTTGTTTAACTCAGTATGATTCTCTCATGCTGGACCTGGCCCAAGTCCAAGCTCTTTGAACCCCCTTTTCTAAAGGTATACAGATGTTTTTACATGTAGGTCAGATATTTGTTTGGGAAAAAAATGCATAGGCATTGTGTACTACTGCTGATACATTTTGGCATCTGAAATGCTCAATGTTCTAATATCCCTGTTACTTAGTTTTATTAAAATACTATTTTCTAGGGAGGTAAAGTGTGCATGGCTAGTCTTGTAAAACAGTTGACTGCTCAGACTGATATCAAACAGCAGCCTTTTGATATTCATGATAATTGACATAAATTGTAGTGCAAGTCCAGGAAGTAGAACTGAAATCTTGTAGCCACCTGCAAGAATATTTAGAACTTTCAAGGAAGAAAAAGCACATCTAACAGTAGAGTGTTTTCAGGGGTTTTAGTCTGTGTTTTTTGTTTCTTTGCAAGTGATTTTGAGAGCATTCTGGCAAAAACATCTTAATAGTTGAAGCTGATGAAATTGTGGTCTCTTTTTAATAGGTATATAAAAGAAAAACTGAAGCTGCCAAAAAAGAATACCTGAAGGCACTTGCTGCCTATAGAGCAAGCCTTGTTTCTAAGGTAAGCCTAATAATGCCTTCCATGTAATGCAAGTGAGCTTTTGGCAATGGTATTTAAATATTTGGTGGTGGGGGGGGAGATGTTATGCAAAATGAAAGCAGCATCCTGGGATTCCTGTCACAGAGCTCTACAAGATGTTGTGCTGCTGCTTGGACTCTGCAAAAACAATTTCATCTTTCTACGTGCATATTAACAATTACCAAAAAAGACCTTTGTAAATGTACATCCTCCTTGAGCTATGGAGGCAAAGTAATGCACTTCAGTACAAAAGTAAAATTCAGTCATGAAAAATATGCTGACCTTCTTACATTAACGTTTGCAAGCTATTTGCAGAGGTTTGTTTTTCCTCAAGTGCTGCTTCTCAAAAGACAGGCTTGCTTTGCGTGGAGCTGGAGAGCAGTTGTTGTGTGACAAAGCTTAAATATTTCTTGCAGGTGAGGGGTAAAAAATGCGTGGTGGCTCTGAATTTGGAGAGTACTTACAAACAGACTGGCAGTGAGCCACATGGAGTATTTTAGTGGATCCTGAGTTAAAATAAAACTTGTGAAGAAAACAAAGCTCTGCTGTCTTATTTGAGAATTTACCTTTCTAGCCGGCAGCACTATCTGGGTTGTAGATCTGTTGCATCTGAATATTGTAAATGAAAAGATGCTTATAGACATCTAAAATACAGGTAAAACATTACCAAGGTGCTTATTTCTCTAATAATATTTCATGAAGATCAATTACCAAAACATATTCAGTCACAAGAAAACAACAGAAGCTGATGATGTCTAACTCCTGAAAATATTTATTTGAATGTACACCTGCAGAGCATTAGTAAATCATACAGAAAGTTGCTGTGTATTTTAATTAATGAATAAAAATACAACAGCACAAATGATACACATCTGTTTTTGAAAGCTGAAAGATTTCTTCTGCTTGTGTTAAGAAGCTGTGTTTTTCTCTTCCTTCTGGGACTTAGATAATATTCTAAAAGCATTTGGTATCACAATGCTAAGTTCAATGGCAATAGGAATTCTAAATATCTTTGAGGGTTTTTATTTTCCCAGTCCTAAGTTCCCTTTTCAAAACCATCAGAAATATTGTCTCCCCAAAACCCTGGGACCTGGGCTGCCAAGTAACTTGTGGGACGACTACAGGTGGAAATACACCTAAAGTCCAGTATTTATCTCATTTCCTCTAACTTAAAATATCCTTGCTGTAGCTTTTTCTGTCAAGTTGGTTGCTTAGAGTAGGGCTGCATCACAATTTGTCACATTCTAAGGTAAATGTCTAAAACATGTCAGTTAAATTCTTGGTAGTTGTACACTCCCGTGATAACTGGTGTGGGGGGTATGCTGCTGTCTCCCAAAGAACGGGGTTTGGTTGTTTTTTTTTAAAACACCTAAATATGGAATGTGTTGTGCCGTTTCTAACTTTCAGCAACAAAATGTATGGGCCATCTGTGACTTTCTGGTGTTGAAAGGGCACAAGTTAGTTTTTTGTCCAAGTAAGAACTGGAGGTACCATATAGGGAGACAGATAAAGAGGTGATGTAATGGATCGGTGGATCAGTGATCGTTTTCAGACTGTATATTGATCTTTTCTGATAGAAAACAAAACATGATGAAGTCTACCAGAGAAGCTGTCACTTTTATTTCCATTTCCATGTAAACAGTAACAATGCTTTTTTCTGTTGAAAAGACAATTATTTTCTTTTCCAAACACAGGCTGCTGCAGAATCTGCTGAGGCCCAGACAATTCGATCTGTTCAGCAAACGCTGGCATCCACAAATTTGTCTTCCTCCCTTATTCTGAATACTTCTCTTTCTCAACACGCAACGGTATCGGTGTCTCCTCAAACTCTTCAACAGCCCCTTCCCAGAGCAATTGCTCCAAAACCCTTGACCATGAGACTGCCAATGAACCAGATTGTAGCTTCTGTTACCGTTGCACCAAACATGCCAACAAACATTGCAGCTCCCCTGATGAGCTCTATGGGAACAAACATGGTGGCAACGCCATCGTCATCTCAAGTCAGTCCCTCGATGCAAAGCCAGCAGCAACATTTACAGCAGCTCCAGCAGCAACAGATGCAGCACATGCAGCAGCAGCAGCAACTACATCAGCATCAAATGCATCAGCAAATACAACAGCAAATGCAGCAGCAGCATTTTCAGCACCACATGCAGCAACATTTGCAGCAGCAGCAGCATCTTCAGCAGCAGATTAATCAACAGCAAATGCAACAGCAGCTGCAGCACATACAGCTTCAGCAAATGCAGCAGCAGCAAATGCAGCATATGCAACACCAGTCGCAGCCTTCTCCTCAGCAGCATTCTCCCGGAGCCTCCCAGATCACTTCTCCCATCCCGGCCATTGGGAGCCCTCAGCCAGCACCTCAGCAGCACCAGTCACAAATACAATCTCAGACACAGACTCAAGTATTATCGCAGGTCAGTATTTTCTGAAGATAAATGGTCTTGCAACATGGCTTTGTGTTGATGGAGGGGGTAGGGGTAAACCATATTTGGCTGAAAACTGTAAATTGTTGATGGTAGTTATGCAGGGATGCATAACAGATCAAATGATCCTCTAAAGTGTCTATTAGATAGGCAATAAAGAACTACAATGTAGCTGTGTATCATCTTTTAGCTGACTATAAATCATTTTGTTTAAAAAAGAAAAGCTGTTTTTCATGTGATGCCTTTTTAATTTATTTAAGCTTTACCTACAATATGTGAATCAACTGGCCTAATAAATACCTGGACCTTATGACTGCAAAATGGCCTTTCAGAGTTATATGCTATAACCCTTGTTTCTCTAAAACTGAATAATGCACTTCAAGGCAGTATGAACTCATGAAGCCCTTAAAGCACAGTTGTAACTACCTGTAAAATGATGATTGGATTTCATACAATCGTACTTGTATGACATGAGTTAGTTGATGGCATTTTTTGTCATGAAAAAATAGAGTAAATCACAGATTTTTGCCAAAGCTCTTAATTTTTTTCTCTCCTAAATGTCTTCAGAAAAACAGATGCAAGTAAGTGGACTTAAATGTTTGACCCAACCTTTCACTTCATTTCTCCAAATAAACCTGCCATAGTTTGTAAGAAAATATATATTGACATTTACCCTCTTATGTTAATTGAATTACAGAACAAATGTGAATATTATATTCTGTGTCGAAGTGATGAGTTTCAGATTTAATACACTGTATTTTTAAAAGGGAAATGCACTTAAATAAAACTGTTATTTCAGAAAGCTAAGACAAGAAATGCAAGAGTTATTAATACGCTGTAAAACCAGTGGAATATTTAAATGAAACTCCACAACTGAATAATCAATGTAAATATTTTCTTTAAAAGTTGTAAGTTTTCATATCATGTGTTGTAAAGTTTTCATAAATGAGGCTTTAATGTAAACACTGGTAACATGATTTATTAATTGCTACATTGCTTATTGTGTTTTTATGCTGTTTTATACTTTTTTATGAGTTATGATAGCAGCAATTAAGTTGTTTGTATTTTGCTTATCTAAAATAAATGCTTTTATCTTGCTATAGAATAAACACATTTCAGTAAAACTGATGAACCGTAAGTCTTTGATAGAAAAACCAGAAATATTTCCTTCTGCAAACATTTTCTTGGACATGTTTTTAACTGCTTTGGGTTTTTATCAAACATGCTGAGTAAACAGGTACCGATCAGATCAGAGCGAGCGATCGGCTCTTGTATCCACCAGGATGCTCCGATGAAGAGTCCCAGGCACCTTCTCTGGGGTATCTGCAGCTTCAGAAGGAGGAAGCAGGTGGTAGAGTCACAAAGCAGTCATGGTGCCTTCCTTATGTTGGTCTGCAGGAGCAGGTAGTGGACCTGTCTCTCAGCAATAGTGTTCAGAGATGCAACTCAGCACAAACTGTGGTTTTCTGTGAGCGTTTCAGATGTGAACACAGCTACTGCTGTGGGCTTCCCTCTGTAAACCTCCAGCTCTTGACTCAGGCTGGTCCTGAGTTCTCTGACTTTTGTTTTCTTATAGAAGTAGAACATGATGGAGGTGGGGATGGAGAGGGCAGGTGTTTTGTGTGAAGGGTTTGGAGACGTTCACATCCAGTGTGTTATTAGTGCTGTTCGTATATTTTTGCTCTGGACAGAAAAGAGATTCTTTGTTTTCTTCTTTCCCTCCTTTGCCTGCAGTATCTGTGCTGTGAGTGCAGTCTGACCACTATCCCCAGTTGTCTGGCATGATTAATTACAGCATCTGTCCTGTCAGAAGCTATAATGAAGAGGTCTTGATAAAAATTGCAAATTACCATTGGCAACAATCTTAAACTGCTTATGATAAAATGAAAATTAAAAACAGCAAGTGTCAAACCTGAGCAGAATCCTAATCCTGGTTGAGGTATGGCTACCATGCTCAGACCACAACCCAAAAATAATGGAATACAGATCCCCAAAAAGTTGCAGCCAGACTTGAGGGAAGAGGTACTATACCACGTGAGTTTACTCATAAAGAATTCATCTTTCAATATTTCATCATCCTCCGGTACTCTGTTTATTATGTACAAATATTGAACAGCAAGAGATTCTAATTATAAATTTATAGATTTCTTGGAGCAGAAAAAAATCATGTATAAATTGAAGCTTTTCATAATAGGTGTTAGTTGACAGCTACCCATGCTCCTAATAGCCTTAGCATGATATCTAATAATGTCTGGGATGGAGGGTGTTTATTCCAAGAGCAGGGAAGCCTGTCTGCATCAGAAATGGCACAACAGAGGCTGGTTGGGAGAGATTTTGTGTGTGTCAGTTTTAACCAATGTTACATAACAAAGGGAACCATTTTATAGTCATTTTTGAAACCTTTAGACAAATGTCTTCAGAAATAATTGCTAAACTGCATGTGACAGTAATTGTGTATTAGTTCTATAATTGTCATTTTGAAGACCTATGAAGTATCGTTGGAAAAATGTCACTAGTGATAAGAGTTAATTACAACTGAAGTCTGTTTTCAACTATTTGCAGCGAGAAGCAGGTGTTATTACACTCATTAAATGGTTTCATAAATCCTGGGTTTTATCACATTTGATAAGAGCTGCTGAACTACTGATGTTCAATTCCAGGAAAAATAGTTTTAATTACTGCAGCTAAAAAAAAAAAAATATTAATAATCAAGCAGGTCTTTACATTTTAAATATCAAAATTTGAATCTTGAAAAACTGGAACATCCCCCTGCTTGCTACAAAATTATATTTTACATTACCCACAATAGCATATTGCAGAACATCTTGTGTTTCAAACTGTTCAAGTTTGTGTTCATGTTCCTTAAGTCTAAGTGAATAACTGTGCTGTCATAGGTCATAAATAAAACTGTTAGTTTAAATCGCTTGATATGCAACTTATACAGGAAAAATGCAATAATCCGTATGATTTCAGTGTCTTGCATGGTTTAAAGAATGTTTTCCTTCATAGCATTTACAAGCACTTAACTGCTCCCTTCTTTTCCCAAGGTTTCAGATGCTTTATCACCCCGGTTAACCACATTCTACTTTCACATTAACCCAGGTTGACACATGATGAAAGAACATAAGGAGGTTTAATTTTTAGCTGACACAGGGTCATTAGTTTCTAACTTGGAGAAAAAAGCCTTTAAATACCTCTGTGCAACATAATCTCAATTTTATATTATCACCTGACCATTGTGGTTTGCAGGACAGATGGATTAAATATCTCAAGTTTAACCACAAGTCTTGCACTGACTCTTTTCAATGGGGATTCCTATTTGAATGGCTCCTTTTCCATTTCTCACTTCATGGAGTATTTTGCAGCACTGGACTGCATTCTAACCTTTCCCTCCCCCCTTTGTTTGGCTTTTGTTTTGCAACAGCTGTTATTATCGTTTTTGGTCAGCTGTGATTGCTGGAGGCAAAATAGGACCAGATGGTGTTTTGCTATGCATGAATGGCGAGTTAGAGGAGTTTAGATTGAATAGGCCAAGTTTGAATGGTGTCTATGCACCACCTGCCCTCTTCAGCAGCAGCACACACATCATAGGAGCATGATCTGTCTCAGACCTACTAGAATTGGATGGGAATGGAGAGCGCCTCGTTGGATTTTCTCCATATTTATTGATCTTCCATGCACTAACAGCATAATGCAGTACACAGTCAATTTGAGTTAATTGGATATGACACAGCATGTACATGTAATCTATCACCAGAGTCTCCTGGTACACTTTAGGTTTTGCTGCCACAAGAACATGCAGTATTAGCCTGCATTAATAGGCTAAGTGGATGGAAGTAAAACAGGATCATTGTAGGGTTTGATTTAACAAAATATACTGTAGGTTTAAAATTATACCCTTGAAACTGCCAGAGATGCAGTTAACTATGAACATTTCCGATTTGATAGACTGGACTGAGTATTTTGGCACAGAACAAAATATATGTCATTCCCATACATTTCTGCAAAGTTTGCCAGTGAAATTGAAATGAACATAGGGAGCAGCATAAATAGGGATGGGCTGGTGCTGTTCAGAAGAGTAGCAAAGAGCTGCTTTGGTATCCTAAAACTTGTCAAAAAGGTAGAATTTAAATGTTACATATATGTAACATTTATGTTATTTATCTGTTGTATGTTGCATTAAGGTTGTCAAAGACATGGACTATAGAAGAGTTGTGCCTGGACGTTACAGAATAAAATACATATGTTATGAATAATGAGTAAAATATATAGCAATAATATATAATACAGAAATTACTTGAATTGTCACAGCAGTTGGATGTTTCAAAGCCTACTTAATATGTAACTGAGGGTTGCGCTCATGCTCTAAGTTGGCAGGAGCTGCTCACTCAGCGTCTTTGTCTGTGGTGTCAGGTAGCCGAGTGAGCTACTTTATTATGAAAATTGCATCCAACTGAAAAAATGCTAAATATTTTCAAGTGCCTGTGGGAAAAGCTAGGTTTGTATTAAAGGATTTGGTTCTTAAAGTCACCAAGAAGTTAATGCTTCTCAGGTGCATCGGAGGGAGAGAATTTTCGATTATAATACAAAAATCTTTCAAAAGTGAATGTATTGCTTTGAACAAGCTGCTCTGACACTTCAATAGGCTATGTTGGAGATTTATAATACATTCTGTTTACCTCAGTTAAAAGCCAGAAGTGGTATTTTAAATAGCGGGTTTTGTCCAAGTTTCTGCAGCATTAACATCTTCAGCCCACTTCAACTAGTGGAGAATTTTCTTGTAAGGTTTGAAATTAAATTTATTTGAATCTTCTAGGTAAAAAAAATTGAACAGATAATTATACTTGATGTGTGTAGTTATATGGACACTTCCTACAGATATCTTTTATTCCCTTTCCTCTCTGGGAATATCTTTATGATGCAGTTCCTTTGGTCTATTATTTTCTCCAAACTGGAGTTACTATTATTTTAGCTCTGCTGCTCTAATTGTAACAGAAAGGCTTTGATCCAGCAAATCACTTTAAATGAGTGGATAATTCATGTATATAAGTAGTAATTTCATTAAAGTGTCTACTTATATGCTCCATTATACAGTTGCTCAAGTACTTTCATAGATCAGGGGTCTAATTGCAAAATATTGTATTTGTTTTCCAAACAGTTCCAAGTATTGATAATAAGAATAATCAGAACCTAAAAGTAATACAGTCTATCTTACATTTTTGGCGCTTTCTTTTATTAAATTCTATTCTAAATAAGTCACAGGTTTCATTTTCAAGTACAGGTATCTAACCTTAGTGCTGGTTCAATGGCTGTGAATCATCATAAATGTGTAAAGAATAAACCTGATGGTGAATTGTATTTGCAGTCATTTAAATGGTCTGCTTCTGTGCACAGGTCTGAAAACCTCTACCTGGATCAGCAGTCACAGCTCTTGACTGAGCAGATGCCTTAACCAAATATTTGTATTTACAAAACAGAGAAGTAAATGCAGGCAAACAAAGCATCAGGATACCTGCTGGCAATATTTGTGAAGCCTAAAGGGTGTAGTTTACTGCAGGCTAGTTTATTTTAATGCTGTATCCCACAGTGTACTGATAACAAACGTATACATTGCATTAGTATGAAGTACATAAACAATAAATCCCTTGTGTCATGATTTTCTCACTGGTTACAGACGGTTAATTTTGGAATTGGTTTTGGTGTTCCACAAATCATGAGAATTGGCCATTATATTTAAAAAACACTAAATAGCTGTACCATTTCTTACTTTCTTTCCTTTTTAATTTTGGAAGTGCAGAACATTGTGTCTGAAAATTTGAGCTCTCTTTGGAAAATTCTGCTCTGTCAGCTGTTGATCAGGGGATTCTCACTTCTGCCCCAGTGTGTGTGTGTATATGAGTATAAACTGATAGTAGTGAGCAGTCCATGTGTGCATTCCAGCCTCATGTGAAGGTGCCATGCCCTGGGTGCCCATAGCACAGGGTACTGAGCATTTAGCTGTGGCATGGGACCAAACAGCTGTGTAGCTGCACTGTGCTATCAATCAAATCATATTCCCTGTTCCTCCCACTTCTTCTCACTTTTCCTGTCCTCCCTTTCCACATTTCTCTCTGCTTTGCTAAGCACAGGAGCAACCAGGGCTCACTTCCCCATGCTAACTCTTGCACTCTGCTCCTGCCTTTCCACCTGTGGAAAGCTTGTCCTGAAGAGCTTCTCCTCTTTCAGACCCCCTTCATGTTCCTCCTGTTCCTGTGGATCACAAGGAAATTAATAGATCATGCACATACACAACACATATATGTTTTAATAAAGAGATGTCCAGATGTGTGCTCTTAGTTGTATGTGGCAAATGTCTAAAATATACTTAAGTCTAAGGCATGCATTTGAGGATTTTTGGGTTAACATGCTTAGGTGCTTTGCAGCATGCAATGCCAAAGGATTTGGTTACTGCTCAGCATGTCTTGGCACTGACAGAATATAGATGGAGCTAGTAATAATTATCATCCTTGTGTAAACAGACTTTCTACCTTATAGTATTGGGGCAGACAAATCTGTAAGTGTTTTGGTCATTTACAGCAGATAACGTATTATGGCAGATCTTGAGCTCGTGGTGAAATACATGTAATTCCAAGTGTCAGTTTAGATACTTGTGTCTCTATAAGGGCTGAGCAGTCTTTCTTTTTTCCTTCCTTTTTTCCTTTAACCCCATGCAAATGAAATCCTTATCCTTCACTTCAGAAAACGGCCAGAGCTTGCTAGCAGGCTTGGACAAATTAAACATCTTTGAACAAAAATTATAATAAAAATGTAATATTCTCACATTCACTTCTGTTGATGTTTGCTGAAGCTGTACTTGGCTGTAAACTGAAGGCAGAGTTCTGATTATTTCTTTCCATTTTCAAAGCTGCTGATCAGCAAAAAAAGAGTCAATGCATGATTCTGCATCTCTGCCCGTTCAGCTGCACAACAGGCAGCTCCCCACTGGGAATCGGTGCCAGTCCCAGCACTGCAGGGCACGGCAGGACGTGGATGTGTGGCTGCAGAACAGGTTCCATGTTTATGTCATTTCACCTCACTTTAGTGTTAAAAGTCACTGCAAGATATAACTGATCATTCCAAAGGGAGCTGATCAGCCCGTTGTGGATTACTGCATCTTCTGGCCAGCGGTTGTGTAACTGCAGCCACTTAGCGGGGCAGGAGATCACCCCTATGCCAGTAGGCCAAATTCTCTGCATAAGCCACACCACTGGACCTACTATAAATTAAAACCAACTTTGCAGTGTACTCAGGGCTAAATAAGAGGCCATGAAGCCAGTAGAAATAATCCTAGTGGTTTCAGGAGACTTTGGCCAGGGCTTAGCTGAAAATGGACACAAAAAAATGCAGCCATTATGAACAAGCTTGTAATTTTTTTCCAATGACGTAGGAATATTTCTTGCAGAAAGAGAATTCGAATGAAAGGGAGGAACAGCAGTTTTCCTTCTGAATTGAGAAAATGAAAACTGTTGGGTGTGTGTTGCTATCACAGCGAAGTGTTTCTCTCCAGGCTCAAATGTTTCAGCATGTAAACAGCTTCCACTGAAATCTGCAAAGTGCCTGTGCAGAACATCTGGGAAAATATTTGTGATTTAAATGCATTAAGGAAAATGATAATGTTATTTGACTTTGGTTAATCAATAACAGAGGAGAAATATAATGCTTTAGTTTGATTAACCTTCTGCCAACACAAAGTCAATGAAATCAGAAATACTTTGTTCTTTTTTTTAAATGTGCAGAAATCATGGTGGGGTTTCATTTCGGGGAATGTGGGGGTTTTTCCCTATCATTATCTGTATATTTTATCTGCAGTTTCTTGCTTTAGAACAATGTATTTGTCCACTGTAGACAAAATATGCACTTTGTTCAATTCCTTACTTGAGGTCAAATTCTCTTGAGGAGAACAAGTGTGGGTTGTGTAGCTGTCAAAAGAGGGTTTAGTGCTTGACCCTAAGAAGCATTCAAAGCCCAGATCTCTTTTTTTATTGCTTTTCATTTTCATTGTTTGTACTTCATACTTAAGAAGGGGCCTCTGCAGCAGGGAAAGCTCCTGCTTTGGTATTCACAACTAGCAGCCTTCTACTGAAACACCTCAAAAGCTTTTCACAGCAAGAATTTGGAAACCACTGCTCTGTGTCAACTGCTGGTGCATAATCACACCCGCACACGGAGGGACCGGGGCAGGATGTGGTGATGCACGTGCTGGATGGAGCCCAGGGAGGATGGGATGGAGGTGGAGCCAGGGATTTGGGGCATATGCATAAATGTTCTGGTAATAAACAGAAAGTACAGGAGATCTGTAAGCTTGGATGCAATAAAGCAAGAGTGTGAATCCAAAAGGGTGAGTTACTGAATTACTGTTGTTTACAGGAGGGTACAGACAATCTCGCTGGATGCTCACTGAAAAGTTGATGATATACTTTTATATATCTGTGCTCCAACAGAAGCTGTCTTACATTCTCTCCAGATGGTGTTTATATAGTGTACACAAACTCAGAGTTAGAAATAGCCATAAAAAAGGCCGGAGATTTTGTGTAATTATTCACAATTACAATCGTGTAATTGGAAAGTGTAAGTATTGTATTACATTTGATTTTATAGAACTACAGTGCCATTATACTTGTAAAAGCTGCTGCCAGAATGAGGTGCCTTATTTGTAAAAAATGCAAAATACTTGCAGTGTTCCTAAGTGAGCAGGAGTTTTGGTTAACATACAAGTGTGGTAAAGGTGATTTCAAATCCTTTCCGTCTGGGTTGGCAGGACTGTTGGCCTTATCTTTTTTATCTCAGGTAGTAACTCACAGTTCTCCAGGGCCATTCCAAGGGAGCCAGGAGCACAAGAGGACCAAACAAACAGATGGACTGAGATACCAGAAACCTGAGCAGTGGAGGAAGGTCACCTCTTTGGAAAGTTACACAATCCTTGTGGGAGCCTGTCTGTGGCAGGGCCATGGCTCCCATATAGGGTAATTTCAGGTGCTGCCAGGTGGGAGGTGGGCACTGCACAAGCCTCATCCCTGCTGCTAAAGGCATGAAGCAGAACTAAAGAAAAGGAGATGACTAGATGATTGGTCATCTACATGAATTGGGACAGACTATATATACTATGTATTCTAGGATAATTTGCACCCTTAAGAAACTAACAAAGAGCTGCCCTACTCAGAACAGAGACTTCAAACAGGCATTCATATGGGGAAGCATGGTTTTGATTAGACAGATCTCCAGTCAACATCTGGGAGCCAAGGAAATGCAAGTGTACATGAGCACTTTGTATCAGAATCATCTGGTTCAGCAAACCAAAAGCATTTCACAGGGTACTGTCTCGATAGTGAACACAGGAAAATCAAAGTTGAAAAAGTCAAGAAACCACACAATGAAGAAATAAATTAACTTTCAGGTTATTTGAGAGTACTGGGAAAAAAACAAAACCAAAACCCCTGAAACAAAAAATCCCAATCCCAAAAAAACAGAGACAAAGAACACTCTCAAAATTATAACTGTGTGAGCTTTCATGTGCAGCAGAAATTCCTCCAGACTTGTATTTGTTGCTTATAATATTCAGCTGGGAATAACATGACAGGCTTGCAGTGTCCCTGCAGGGCACAGTGCACGTGCAGGCACTATCCAAGCCTTGTTCTTGAGGGCAAATGTTACTTTCAGTTTGTTACCAGTGGTTCAGTACTCTCATTTTTATGCAGACTTGAGGCCACATCATTAGTCTCTGATGCTTGTTCTCAACAGCCAGCCAGTGCCAGCCAGGCAATGTTGATGGTAAAGTGACTTTCAGGATCATCATAGAAAACCCCTGAGACATGAGGAACCTTCATTGTGAAATGGGGCTGTGGGCTTGTGAGGCCCTGCTGTGGGTCAAGGGCATTTTGACTGTTGGCTGGGTCAGATGTGAGGAAATCAGAATTATGGATCCCTCATCCCTGGAAGTGTTTCAAGGCCGGGTTGGATGGGGCTTTGACCAGTGTGGTCTAGTGGAAGATGTCCCTGCCCATGGCAGGGGGGTTGGAACTAGATGGGATGATCTTTTAAGGTCCCTTCCAACTCAAAACCATTCTATGATTCTGTGATTCTTTTGCCTTCAAACACCTTCACTAGAGGATCCAGAGCTACAGCCAATACTAATTTGTGGAAATAATTATTTTAATGCATATGCAGAAAATGTTACGTGTCCCCTGTAAGATTAAAAGCCTAGGGAGAAGGTAGGGACGGGAGAGAGATGATTTCCATGTAATCCTGTGTGTTTGATTATTTGATGTCTTTCTGTTCCTGATGCAAAGCTGTTTAAATTGCAGCATCTTGGGTCAAGGATAGAGTTACAAAATCCCTGCTGTTCTTGGGTTGGTAGGTACTGTAACATGGCACTGATCTATCTCATAGGCCTCAGCCTCTGTACACCACTGAAAAATGATTGGTAACAAGGCACTAAGGAGAAAGATGGGACTGGGGTAATGGGTTGGAAATGCCCACAAAAAGACAGCGGTTCCAGGGGTTCACTGCCATCCTCCCTGTTGGTGTAGTTTGGTGGGTGAGAAGTGCAGCATTACTACATGGATGTTCAACTGGCTGATTTTGTGATGGATGTTGGGACTGGGATTGGAATTGGGATTGGGTGTGAGCATGAGCCCCTGTGGGCTGGCCTGGTTGTATTTCAGCCCTTACTGTGCACTGCAAAAGCACGTCTTCAGGCCTCTTGACATTCAGGTGATACCAATTCAGCACATGTTTAGATGTAAAAATTTGCTTAAATTTCATAAATTTTAATTGCAAAAAAATTATAAACACCAATAAAAGCCCAGGTCAAATCAAACCATTCTAAGTGTCCCATAGGTATCAATGGCCTCTGTCAACCCTTGAACCTGGAGATAAGCTAATGGTACCTGTGGCCTGCCAAGAGACCATTTCTGATTACCAGCATCCTGACACTTTACCTTGTTCTCCTTGGATTCAATGGCTCTTAAGCACATGCTCAAAGTTAAGCTCCTTATGAGGTATGTTCCTGAGTATGAAACATAATTAGGATTTAAGAACAGTAGAAGAGCCTGTAACTACTCATAATCCATCTCTTCTTTCTCCAGACCTTGAAAATAGAAATAATGAGAATTCCCAAAGGATTGATGTTTTATATTAGCTTTTGGTTTTGTTAAGGATTTCACTCTATAAAAGTGAAGTGAGAAGAAAAGTTTGTTACAGAGGTTTTTGTTAAAACTGAAGCAGCAGATTTAATAGGTGACTTCATGAAAAGCTGAACCAGGTCACTGTTTTTCTTGGAGAGTAATTAACGTCTGGGTTGTTTAAATGCTGATAACTGCACCTATTTCTTTAAAACATCCTCCTGGGTTTCCTGTGTGGAAAAGCAGAGGGTGAGCGGCTGATCGTCTGCAGCTCAAGGCAAATGTTGCTGCTACTGAGATTTGCTGGTCAGGTACTGTAAGAAACTGAGTCCTTGGAACAGAGTAGACAGATGATTCCTCTGTGAATTAAACAGCACTTGAATAAAGACTCATTAACCCATTACAGTATCATATATAGATGTACTTTTAGTGTAGCACCACTGAGATTTTAGCCATCACCTCTTGAAATCCATTGTAAAGCTCACAGTAGCTGTGATGCTACTGGACCAAATTGATAGAGCAGCTTTGGTACTTTTGTAACGTAAAAGAATTATTATAGCTCAGAGCTGTGCTTATATGCTTGCTGGCAGAGAGGTGAAGGCCATTTGACTCAGAGCCCAACACAGTCCTCTTTAGCTTTGCAGCCCCATGGGACTGATTGTGAGCAATGCTGAGGTTGGGAAAAATTTGGGAATGAAAAAGTTTGATGTTGAAAGAGTTGATACTGTTTCCCCTTATAGTATGATTTGAGTTATGTATTTGTGAGTGCAGTGTCTTGCTTTCCACACGTAGGCAATTAAGCAGGCAGTAATTACAAAAAAAAGTGCTGCCTCCACTATCCCAGTATTTGGTGGCAAAGCAAAATCAGTATTGCTGGGGTTTCTGTCTTTCCATAAGAGTGGGATTAGATTCTCTTCCCTACTCCTGTCCCACTTTTGGTATATATACAGCTTTTTTAAGCAATACAGATTTGCTTTAAAAAAACCAACCCAGCAGCATAAACCAAAACCAACTGTGTTCATTGAAGCGTTTTGTACATCATAGCTGCTACTTACCATTCTTATTCATCTGGCGTTTGCAGAGAAAGCCTGTCTTGATATCTTGAAGGCACTTTTAATGAGTACACATCATGAATTTTCCAACTGCTTTTAGATTGAAAATGATTTCCTTTCTATTTGTCACAGAATCATGCTATTTTACATATTAAAAGGTTCTTGCACACCTCCCTGGCACCTGGATTGTAAGTGATTATTGGCTATTGTAGTTTGAAAATGAAAGTTTGTAGAATTTAGTTCAATCCTGTTCAACTAAATAAAAAGTTAACTTCTGCTTAAAATAAATAAATAAATAAATAAAACTGCCACATAGCTACTGTACTCTACAAAGCAGCTAAATACCTCCTTTGACATATTCATGCAAAAGGTTGAATCCTGCACTCTTTTTCTGTACAGCACCTGTACCACCCATCCCATTGCTCCTGCAGAATAGATAGTCATCCTGTCGGAGTCCTCCTGACAGGATGCTAAAAGTTTATGAGGGTTCAAAGGGTAGACTGGTCAAAGTCATCAAGGAAAATCCATTCAGGTTTCTTCAACACAAAGACACCATTTCTGGTTTGGGAAGCCCCCTTGGTAAAATCTGTGGGAGACTGGAAGGCAATCTGGGAAAACAGCTTGTTGTGGATGTCTTGTGCTTACCTTCATACCAGAGCAGCTGGAGAATGGGCTGGGTAAACCTTTGCAACCTCTATTTTTAATTCTTGTGTTAAAAAGACTAATTTTAAGACCAATGCAAAGGTTACTCTGACTTTGGGAAGTTTCAGAATGGGGAAAGGAAATCTGGGTTTCATGAACAAACTCTTTAGGCAAAATCCATGACAATGGGAGATGAAGTGGGAAAAATTACTACATCGAGTTAAGGTAATCTCTTCCAAGCCTTAAGCTTAATTGCCAAGCACTGAGCAGTAACTACTAATTTTCTTTCTTTATCAAACTGTAGGTACATTAACAGTATTTCCTTATTTTGTTGTTCAAATACTACTAAAGTTGAGTACACTCAGCATTGACCTGTCCCTGCTCTGCCGAACTGGCCAGGTAACTCAGTTGCAATGGGAACAGATGGAGGCTTCTGCCTGTAAGACCATGGCTCCTATTTGATCACCATTGGGTGACTTTACTGACTTCACAGTTTGGTATGAGAAAATAGTGCATATCTTGGTCATAACCTTGTAAAACTTCATTTAAAAATATTGGAGTGAAGAGAAATAATGAACTGTCTCTATCCACATTAAATAGATAATTAAGAATATGAATACTAGGAAGGCCAATCTAAAGAGTTACTGATTGATTTGCTGCAAGTTGCTGTGAACTAGGTCTTCATGGAGGAAAAGAGGATTACAATTTAAAGATTGTAATTCAATCTTAGAAATTTGTACCATTTCCCATTCTCATTACATTTGCAGGAATTAAGCACTTCTGTCACACAATTTAGCATTTACTAGGATAAAAGGGATTTATTGTTTCTGTTGTTACTTACTTTGACAATCATACAGTCAATGCCAGAGAGCAGCCAAAACCATTGTTATTTTTAATGTAGGTCGGTGACATGCTTTACTGTCTGGGCAGACATGGCACAGAGTGGAAAGGACCGTGTCCCATGGATGGCCTGAAATGAAAATCTTGCCTTCATGGTTAACAAACTTCAGCCATAAATCTGCTGGCAAGCAGCGTGCTTCCCACCACGACCCCTGGAGAGCGAACATCCTTCCAGCATCGCAGGGGCAACATAGTTAAAGGGTGCTGTTTCTCTGTGGTGTGGTTGCCTATGCTTTGAGCACTTTTCAAGTGTTCCCACTCTGAATCCAGTGGGTCTGGTTTGTGGTCAGACTATTAATAGTGGCCTTTGAGTGGATTCCTTGAAATGGGAGGCTTGGCAGACTCCTGGCAGTTCTCCGGGCTTAAGCAATTTAATGCTGGTGCCCAATGAGTAGGATCTGGCATACAGTCTGCTCAGTGTTCATATTTAAGGACAAATTTGCAGACAGGGAGCAGAAAAATTACTTGATTTTTAGGCAGCTATGACATATGGCTGTTCAGTTTTTGTCTGAGGTCTTTACAGAGAGATCTTGTTTTCCAAAACTGACCAGCAGAGAATATGATGGCAGTTCTTATTGGAAAACAAACACAGCTCTATTTATGCAGAAAAGTGTTCTGTTTGTTAATGATCTTATGTAGGTAATAGCTAGAAGTAGTGATGGTAATTCATTGCTTGGAACACATTTACCCAAAATACTTGTATTTATTTTTAGAGAAGATGACATATACTGACTTGTTCAATACAGATATAAAGAAATATCTGCTGTGTTTTACAGAACAACTGTCTTTATTCTCTCTTTTCCTTTGTCCCTTGAGCTTTAGAGTATGACTATTTAATTAAAAAGATTGAATGAGAGACCAAGTTTAATTTTTTCTAAACAATAAACTCCAACATATTCAACAATGTCTCATGCCTTCCTGGCACTTTGACGTACGCCTGCAGCAGAGTCTATTGAATTTGGTATGTGACTAAAATCTAACAAAGAACACTGTCTACTGAACTTTAAATCTGCTTGGTTAAATCATTCAATGTGCTGTACAAGTTGTACAGCTGAAACTGAAAATAAGCAGAGCCCTTACAAAACACAGCCAAGAAGCAGCTTAGCTAAAATTCTCAAGATACGACTTAGGAGCTTTGGAGTATTTTTTTTACAGTAAAAAAAACCACTGAAAAGGTTACTTCATATGAATTAATCTTATTTTTTTCTCTTTTTACTTACTACTACTCCATTAGTACTTAAATTAAAACCGTGAGAAATGTGTTTGGTGGGATCCTTACAACCAATTGCCACAATGATTGTTATTTGGGTAAATACATTACTGCAGAACTCTGTCTGACTGGGCTGCAGAATTGGCTTAGCATTGACAACCATACAGTTAGACAATAAATCCTTCTTCTGCAGGATGTAAAAAAAAGCCCTCTGAAAAATAGAAGTGCTTTTTTGCATCTCCAGTACATCTGTTTGTCAGACAGTACTCTGCAGGGGAGACACTTCCATCTATTGGCACACTGTAAATAATAAATAAAAATAACAATAAGGCAGTACATTATCACATTTAAATAACAAATAAACAAAATAGAAGGCAACACTCACTGGCCATCAAGAGATCTATAAAGACTACATTTCATGCTAGATAGGTTGTAGAGGAATGAACAAAAGAAGATGAGAATACTCTCAAAAATCTGGTGAAATACTGTTTGTTATAAATCCTAGGCTAGGGATTCAGCTTTGGTCAAATTCTGTTGAAAGCAGTGATTGGAAATAAAAAGTGGGGATATTTATGAGCTGTTTAATACAATAATCTGAAGCCATGTTAAATTTAAATGACCTGTTCCACATGGAGATTGCACCCTGAATTATATCAGGGCAGTTATAATGAAAATAGCAGGTGTCCTATTGCTTTTTGGTCAATTACCGTACTTAATGAATGAAGCATTTTTTTTATTACAGTTTAATTACCCAAGATTGTTCAGCTCACTTGCAACATCTGTTTTTTTGCAAGGGCCTACATTTTAAACCCAATTTTTTTTTAAAGTAGGTCATCTAGAGCTCAAAGAGCTTGATCCAGGACTGTGCATATGAACTTCTGTGGGAGGTGAGCCCCAGTGTCAGGGACTGCATCCTCTTGCATTTCAGACTGGAGCCATTGCATCCACGTCGGGGCAGACATCTTTCCACCTTTTCACTTTTTGCTGGAGCTGTGTGTCTCAGCACCGTGTTTCTCAGCACCAATAACCATGACCATCAGCAGCAGAACAGTGGGATTAATACAAATACAGTCTCTGGTTTTAGGCTGTGACCTGCACACGTGTGAAGTCAGTTGCCTTAACCACTGAAGAAAGAGTTCCTCATATACATTCCCTGGATGCCTGTCCTGACTGCTCCTTCTGTTGCTGTACCCCAGCCAAAATGCTCAAGTGGTACTATTCGCCTGGACACTCCCAGCCTGGTGGGATCTAGCCCAAACAGAAGGGACCCAGCTCTTACAAATGGGATGTTTGGATACCACAAGAGTGCTTCACTGCACTGTGTAGCCTTGGCATATTCATTGCAAAATATCCTTATGGCTCACTGGGCAGTAAATACCTGTGGTACTGAGATGCACTCCTGCTACTAGAAGGCATCAACTCAACAAATGAATTATTGAGTAAAACTCTATGGTCAGACTAAGTAATCACAGTGATCCCTTCTGGCCTTAAAATCTATTATCTAAATTCTCATTTACCCTAAGGCCATTTTACCCCCCTCTAGCAATATAAATGGACCTTAAGGATTGAATGTTTATATTCCCTCTGAGGTATCTTTATGTTGCCAGAGATGCCTCAGTAACCTTTGTGTGAATGAGAATGAGGAGCTCTGAGTCCCTCAATTGCCATGTTGGAGGTTGGCTCAGGGGCTGGGGTTTTGCTCATTTCTGTGGTTTTCCTTGTCAGATCAATACATGTAGACTGTTTGGGAGTCCTTGACTTAATATTTTATTAACATTGATTCATGTAACTTTGTTTATGCCTTTTGTGCTGGGAATTGACTAAATAATGACATAACCAATTGACCCACCTGCCTTTGGCACAGTGCTCATATCAAGGTGTGTATGTTTCCCAAATGTGCTGTGAAATCATACCAACCTGTGGAGAAGTGAAAAGAAACCAAAGAGTAAATCTAAAATGGTCTGGGCTGTAAGCTTTGAAACAAGTCCTAACGGCCTCAGCTTTCTCTGATTGTTGGTGAATCCCAGCTGGTGCGAATCCGAGGGGCACCAGGAGCCCAGTGTGAAAGTAGAACTGCTTGATCTGTGGGCTACCTATTAGTTTTATTGTGGCTGTACCTCCAAATTTAGGTTTTCTGCATTAAAAGCTGGAGTAGGATGGTCCTGATGTGCAACACGTGCGTGCACACTCCAGTAGCAGCTTCACCTTTCTTGTTGTCTAAACATGATCTAATAATAAACAAAAATTCATGGTGGGTGCTTGGATGAGATTAACATCTGCTCACTAATCTGTTTCTAAACTGCGTAGTGGCTCTTCCACATCAGCTTTTCACTTGGATGAAAAGATAGCAAAAAATAAAAGAGAGGAAAAAAAAGTCAAAAGAGAAATTCAGATGCTTCAGATTCCTGCTGGATAAACGCTGGCATTTGGTGGTTCCTGGAGCACAGCGCTGTACAGAGCTCTTC